>NC_052510.1:27873663-27910986 GCF_014356525.2 Nilaparvata lugens | reverse complement strand
AAACTAAAGAGAGGAAGAGAGAAAATTAACAGCTGTGGTTATACATTTAGTAATATAATTTGAAAACATTGAATGATTCAATAAAAATATTTCCTGATGTCAAGATGAGTGCATATGAGCAACTGGGTGACACCATAAGGCATCGCTAACTTTTAATTGCTTTTTAAAATACACAGTTGAATGTATATTTCAACAGAGTTGAATGTGTTGTTCAAACTGAGGTGATAGCAACGCAACTAATCATCACACTTACTGACAACGATTTTTGGGTAACTAAGTATTATAGAAATGTATTTGAATGAAACTTGAAACGGTCCTATATAATTATATAATAAAATTTTCATCGATGGAGAGCACCTTTTCGGATACAAAATTCTATGACAGTGACGAGACTATATTAATTTATTAATCAAGTTACATTCAGCAAGCAATTTTTGTTTGTATGATGGATCTCAAAAACGATTATAACCAATACCTACTATTACTTCAGGCCCCACAACTAATTAATGACGTCATAACATGTAGATTGATTTTTCCTAGATCATAGTAGTTTCTACTAGCTTATCAATGTAACTTTTGTTACTGTATCGATTTTTTATTGGATCTAATACCATCTAAATTTCAGATTGAAGACATTTGTAATTTAATAAATAGAAATTTTATTGAAATAAAAACACTTTATTCCACAAATGCAATAATTTATCCATACTTTCAGCTTGATAGACATAAGCCTACTCGATTCAGTGATATAGCTATTGATGAATTCATCTCAACCAAGAATACTTAATAATAGCCTGTATCAGAATCGAAGGAGAGGTAAATCAAAGATAAACCAAATTTGATCTAACTCTTTTTTGGGAAAGAGGCTCCCACAATAACTATGATCACAATAAATCTGTTGTACAAAGAAACCCATCAGGAGACTGTTTCTCAGTTAGGAAAAACCTTTAATATTATGATGTTATGGACAGTTCCAACACTTTGCATTTACTTTTTAATTTATTAGTTCAAATAAAGTTCTTTCACACACTCTATTTACACTGTTCTTCCACACTCTAATTACACTGTTATTTCACATTTTATTTACGCTGTTCTTTCACACTTTGTAATATTACATTTTTTCTTGATTGGAATCGAATCTTCAATTCGAGATCTATAAAACTTGATAGTAAATATCAGAGTAATCGATATACGGACAACTTTTTTACTGAGAATTTATCGTAAATAATTGTGTTGCATTCCATGGTATCACCGAAACAGAATTAATAGATTATTTAAATATAGATGATATATAAATTTAAAATAACAGTTTCGAAATAAAGTTTTATTGAGAACAAATGTAAAATGTAAATTCTAAACTTGTAATTTATAATTTTTTG
Organism: Nilaparvata lugens; assembly: GCF_014356525.2. NCBI lineage: Eukaryota > Metazoa > Arthropoda > Insecta > Hemiptera > Delphacidae > Nilaparvata > Nilaparvata lugens. Next base: position 27,909,607 of record NC_052510.1, on the reverse strand, counting down.
GAATTTAATAACGGTGACGTGTGCATGACGTCGTCACTGGTTTGAGGTGTGTCTACAAGGCTTTGCTCTGTACTTTGTGCTTTTCCTTCTCTCTAAAAAATGGTGGCTGGCTATGTGATCTGGTTTTGTGTTCTCTGATATTTTTCTGTTTAAGTGAATTTTTAATGTTTTAAATTGAGTTTTGAACAGTTTTATGGTGTTATAATTTTGTATAAAATCGTTTTGTGTATACAAGCCTATAGCCATTGTTTTCAACTATATAACTGGATAAGTATTTTAGCTTGTAATGATGCTAGGATGTTTAAGTGTGTAAGGTATTATTTTTTTAGATTTGTGTTGTATATTGCCAATATTCTTCTGAAGATTATAAGTTGGTTTGCTCTGTAAACTGGATTCCTCATTCATAGGCGATAGATCCATTCATAATTTATCAAGAATCTACCACTTTGGAGCCGATAACTACCTGTAGGTTAATAGGTGTGAAATGCTATCCAACCTATTTAGGAGAAATTGGTAGTACGGTAACTTCAATTTAATTTTCCACTCACACTTTATTTACACTGTTCTTCTACACTTCATGTAAACCCCGTTGTTTTGTAGATTTGAAGTTCTTTCTTCTTATCGCTCGTATCCATTCTCGTTTCAAAGTTACATCTTTCGAAAAAGAAAATACCACACGGATCGAAACTTTTTGAGTCTTGTTATAATTCCCCTCAACAATTAGGTACACAACAGTATCCCATGAATTAAAACCCCAAATTCATTATTACTTTTCACAAACGAATATTAGAAGAATGATAAACAAACCATATTCATTGAAATGGAAGACCTTGAAAATTGAATTTGAAATAATTCTAATTTTGTTGATTACCATATCAGATGTGATAACAAGCATCAGCGCTCTTATTTCGCTTGCTTACCGCCAGTAGATCATGGATCTACATGTGATGACGTCATAGTTTATTAGAGATCAGTTGTGGGGCCTGAAGTAATAGTAGGTATTGTTATAACGGCTTTGGTAGAATTCAGGTTATGAATATTTTACAAAAATAATCTTATCATTTAATTCCCGTAGCGAAGCACGGGTACCCTGCTAATAATGTATATTAAGATACACCATAACTTACTTCACACTAGAATATAATTGTTCATAGTTTAAGTGGGTGTCAGTTTTAATCCAAAGGAACTCTAGCATTAATCTAGTTCAATCGCCTCATACATTATTATAGGTACTAATCCTGTGTATCTGTAGGAAAAGGTTTAACATATTTTGGAGAATTATGGTTTCAATATTTCAGTTCTATCACTATTTGTCTTATCCCCACTTCCCCACTATAGATCAAGCTTATTTTTGCCATGAAATTTATTTAATGCATATAGAATTGTCTAAAAAGAATAAAAAATTGTGATTAGGAAAACTGCCAAGACTGCATTCAATTCCTAATGGAGTTTTAGTTGTTTATTACCAGCTTAGCAACATAGCTAAACGTTTTTGGGTACAAATTTCAAACAGAAATTCTATATTTGGTTTGTTTTTATGTGATAAATTACAATTTAAAGCAGTTTTGGACATTTGTAATGGTGAAGATGATTTTGAAAAAAAATTCTGTGAAATTTGAAAATTGAGTTTTAACCTTCTTTATTGTTCCAGCAGATTTTCAACTTGAAAGCTAGTTTGCCTCCATGGTGCACATTGGGTAATAACGTTGAATGGACTAGCAAATGTTGGCGGTCAGAAAAACTTATGTTCTCCTGACCGAAAACTGCACAACATCTCAAAGAATTTGGAAATATACAGTGTATATCTAAGCATTTGAGAATCATGGGCTATATTATTTATTGTGTATCTGCCATAAGCTAAATAAATAATTAGGAAAACCTTTTTAAATGAACATTGTAATGACGTGCTTCCTGTGGGGTTATCTCTTATGATAGAGTCCTATGTTGTGAAGTAATTATGTAAAGATGTAAATTTAATATATATAGGAGCAGTTACTAAAGTCCCTAATTTGCGAATAAATTCGCAAATAGTTAAGGCTGTCCGGCTCGCAAAATTGCTGGGTTCAAACCGCAGCTCTAGCTCAGTGGTAGATACATGAATTTTCCAAATATAATTAATCACCAAAAGGTTCAATAACTGGTGATTAATAATTCTTACCGCTGCTTCTGTGAAATTCTTGAAGAATACCAATAAGGAAATCAAAAAGAGAGTTGATGACTGATTATCAGTAACCATGTATCCAATTGAGGATAATAAAGACCAACTATGGTTTTTTCTAGTTGATTTTCAAAACACTCGCCATGAATACAGGTATCCACCAATTTATCCTTCTGAAATTCCTTAGAACTTACAACACCAGTTCTTGAAGCTCTCTGGATCCTTATATGAAATAACTGGAACCTTATTAATATAATTATCAATATGTTTTTTCTGGCGGACTAGTATGACTATCATCAAAGAATGATAAGTACTGAATGCTCTTAATAAGATCAATATTAATTGATTCACTAATCTTATATGCTGCAGAATATTTTACTTGGTACTGAGACAGCCCAAACTGTATATCACGAGATGAATTAGGATAAAATGAACTTCTATGATTTTGTATGCTGACATAAAACACAAAATATATTCCCATAGAACAATATATATATAAAATATTCTTATATCTATAATTTTCTTTAAATAAATTCTTTAACGGTTAACAATTATCACAAGGTTTAATAGCATTCACATTTGTGAGCTTTAAAAATTATAAATTTGTATTTAATACTGATACATGGACTTCAAGTCAATTCAGAATTCTACGATTTAAAACCTGTTCGGTCTGTAGATTTAAAAGGCTTTGATCAATTAGCAAATAATAATTATTAAAATAATTAAAAAAGAAAATCTCAGGGTTTTTAATGAGTCTGTGCCATGCATGGAAGTTGTCACAAAGTAAAATAGTGACGAGGAAATAGTTAATAATATTATTGAAAGACGCTCGGCTATCAGCAAGGCTAGCTGACTGCGGAGATAAGGAAGGTACCGATGGCGCACCATCTTCCGCGCATCGAGACTATTTCCACCGCCTCTGGCGGCGGCACAACTCCATCCCCTCCACTTTGGGGGAGTATTTAAAGGCCGGACGAGCCCCAGACCACAGCATTCCACTCACAACCTTCATGCTCCTTGTATAGCGGCCCGTTGGCTGCCGTACATCCCCGACCTCCTGCCCTGGTACAGCGGCCCGTTGGCTGCCGTACATCCCTAACCTTCCATCTCCCTAGGGCACAGCGGACCGTTGTCTGCCGTCCCTGTCCACCCATTTCCCCAGGGCACAGCGGACCATTGTCTGCCGTCCCTGACCTTCCATTCCCCCAGGGCACAGCGGACTGTTGTCTGCCGTCCCTGTCCTCCCATCTCCCTAGGGCACAGCGGACCGTTGTCTGCCGTCCCTGTCCTCCCATTTCCCCAGGGCACAGCGGACCGTTGTCTGCCGTCCCTGTCCTCCCATTTCCCCAGGGCACAGCAGACCGTTGTCTGCCGTCCCTGTCCTCCCATTTCCCCAGGGCACAGCAGACCGTTGTCTGCCGTCCCTGACCTTCCATTCCCCCAGGGCACAGCGGACCGTTGTCTGCCGTCCCTGTCCTCCCATCTCCCTAGGGCACAGCGGACCGTTGTCTGCCGTCCCTGTCCTCCCATTTCCCCAGGGCACAGCGGACCGTTGTCTGCCATCCCTATTCTTCCTTCTCCCCAGGGCACAGCGGACCGTTGTCTGCCGTCCCTATTCTTCCTTCTCCCCAGGGCACAGCGGACCGTTGTCTGCCATCCCTATTCTTCCTTCTCCCCAGGGCACAGCGGACCGTTGTCTGCCGTCCCTATTCTTCCTTCTCCCCAGGGCACAGCGGACATTTGTCTGCCGTCCCTATCCTGTCTGTCCTTCCTTTTCCTACTTCACTGGAGCGGAACCGAGGCCGTTAGGCCGATACAAAATTACATCAAAGTGGTGTCACCAGAGAAGAGAGCAACCTTCACGCCGTCAGAAGCACCAGGAGGTGCTGTTCACGCCAGCTGAGGCACAAAGAAGAAGGAAGAGGAACTTCGACTTGCCTCCTTTCCCCGCCCACATTACGACTTAGCGAAGTCATCCAGGAGCAACACCTGGGTATCAATCACCCACCTCTGAAGCTACTCAGGGTGTACGTGATAGATTGGCGCCCGCACTTGGGGCACGAGGCAACGAAGTAAGAATCATGAGTGAACAAGGCGAGGCTGTTTTAGATGCTCAGCACCAGGAGCTGATAGAGGATCAGTCGGTCGAAGACATAAACCCCGAGGTGATAGCCGACCCCAGAGTTTCCTGGATCTATAGATTGAAAAAGGATGAAGCTTTCAATCTTCTACAAGATTGGGGCATAGTGTCATCTGGAACACTTGCTGAGTTGAGAAGGTTGTTAGTAGAACAACATAAGAAGATGGCTGTATGTTTTCCCAGCCCAAGACCTGGAATAGTGAGCAGAAGTGGTGAGGAATCCGGACACTCAGCAACAGGTACTCATGCTGAAGTTGGAACCAACATTCACACAAACCCCCTCATGGACCCAGGGGCGGTATGTGACAAAGTAAGAAGCTGGAGACTGTCATTCGATGGCCAATCAGATGCTCCCAGCTTCTTAGAAAGGCTAGATGAGCTACAACAAGCTTATGGGCTCACTGGCAACCAACTACTAGTCGCGCTACCTGAATTACTAGTTGGTAAAGCTACCCTATGGATGCGTAATCGTCGTGACCAGTGGAAATCATGGGACAATTTTGTGACAGATTTCAGATCACGCTACTACCCACTTACCTATGAGGAGGACCTCGAGACTCTAATTCAGGCAAGGAAGCAAAAAGAAGGTGAATCGTTTGACGAATTTCTCGAAGATGTACTGACACTCATGAGGCGTCGAGGAGGTTTTACAGACGAGAATAGATTACAGAGAGTGTATAAGAATCTCCTCCCATGGTACAAATTGTATATTTGGCAATCAGATGTTCATAGTATCAACGAATTGGAAAAATTCGCGAGGGAGTATGAACAAATAAAAGCAGAGGAGAAACAGAATGGACAGAATTCGAGAGTTCACATGATTGAGGACACGAAAAAGATTACAAGGCTCAAGGTTGAGACAGTTATAACCCCTACTAGTAACAGACCATCTCTTAGTGTGTCTGAACCCAAGTGTGGGCAATACAAGAGACCCAACAATATCAGCTGTACAATCCGAATCTCAGGACAACAAGGATCACGACAAAAGGATATTCATGCAGGTTGGTTTGAACGGAGTTGAACTCAATGCTTTGATTGATGCCAGGGCGGAATTGTCATATATTCCAGAACAAGCATCTTCGGGCAACATAGTGATGGATCACAGGGATGAGATGAATGACTCCGAACAGCGGGCCACAATTCATGCCCCAGCCACCAACACAAGTTGTAACTCCAAGAGTGATGTGGAAAAGTTAATATCACCCCCCACAGTCATGGATGTGAACCAGACAACACCACCCCCTACTGTCATGGATGTGGAGGAGTCAATACCCTCCTCAACTGATACGGATGTAGAAGAGCAAACACAGTCTTCGACTGTCAAAGAGGTAGTCTCACAGTCCCAGGATCCCAAACCAGGACTCTCAAGGAATAAGGATCCAGTGTTGTGTCACCGAGTCTCAACACCTGGTAAGCATAAACGGGCTGGCAAGCCACGCATAAAAGTCCAATTTCCAGATGGACGATGTAAATATGTACCTGGTGGACTGGGTGTAGATGATGCTCATAGTGAGTGGCATACACCTCTAAAGGTGATGCCTGGGAGGTGTACACCTCTTAAGGTGATGCCTAGATGGCTCACGCCTTTGAAGGTGGTGCCATAGAGGGCTCTGACCCCCCCCCCCCCCACCACAAGTAGGAGTGGGGTGTCACAAAGTAAAATAGTGACGAGGAAATAGTTAATAATATTGGGGGGTTGGCAAGCCTGACTTGCTTGTGATTGTTGTTGATATTTGGAGCTCTTCAGTTTTTAATGATTTTAATACGAAATGTTAGTTTAATAGTGTTTAGTGTGAAAGTTTCATGGAGTGAAAAGACTGAACATTGTGTTGATTATCAAGATATTATTATTACAAGTAAGTTTTACGTGTATTGATGAATCAAAATAGCGTCTTTGAGCTGGGAACTCAATTGTTTGTGATCAGGACAAGCTTAATTCTGTTATCAGAACTGTTTTCTGCATTTGTGTGAGTGTTTCTAGCTTGTGTTGCCGCAATTATACCAACGGTTTCGGTGAAAATTCCCCCAATTTTTTCTGAACTGTAAAGAGGACTACTCCGTAACGTTGCCTGTGATCCTTCGATTTTTTCATTGAGCAGTCTATCTATAAGATCCTTCGATTACTCTGTTGTTTGTAGCCGGCAGCCTCTACCTGCCTTAATTGAATCTATTACCTGACTCATAGAGAGCATTGCTTATCTGCTGATAAGAGATATAAGGCAGTGGGTCAGAAATTCCGAGATTGCGACTATTTCTATTACTATTATTATTCCTAATTTGTCAAACTTTACGCAAACAGTTCAATCACAGTCGATCAGGCTAGAGTTGAATAAAAATTTATTCTCATCGTGTATTCATCGATAACATAATCTACTCGTATAATGGCCCTGAATATTAATAATGTAACAGAGATTCTCGAGAAATTCAAAAGCGAAATTATCGCAAATACTAAGGAAGTTATAAAAAAGGAAATAAGTGAGTTGAATTTTAAAACAATCATCGCAGAACAGAATAATAAAATTGAAGAACTAAGAACGCAGAATGAAAGATTGAAAAGTGATCTTCAGAAACAGTATTATTTGATTAACAACATGAAAAGAGAAAACAATTTGATTTTCTATGGGGTTAATGAGTCTGATAATGAAGATGGAGGACACGTCATGGGAAAGATAATGGACATATGCAATGAAGTGATGAAAGTGGAACTTAAAGAAAGTGAGATAAACTTTGTTCGAAGATTGGGAAGAAAATCAGATACTAAAACACGGCCAATTATCCTTTCGTTAGTCTCGATGAGTAAGAAAACAAGTATCCTGAAAAACTGTGGCAAGCTGAAAAATTCCAAGATCTTTGTTAATGTAGACCTAGATAAGGAATCGAGAGAGAAGCATAGAGAGCTGAGTGATATCCGAAAAAACTTAGTAACACACATAGTGTTAAGATGGCAAAGAATGGGTTGGAGGTAGATGGAAAATTTATGAGCTATGATAGCTTGAGAGCTGAGCACAGTATGGAAGCGGGGGAAAATCGTCAATGGCAGGAAAACAGAAAAAAGAGAAAAGGAGAAACTCTTCAGAGGCAGACCCGGAAAAACAGCTCCAGTCAACCAATCAACAATTCTGATATTACAACTTTTTTTCGTCCCTCAGGGAGTGGAGAGATTAAAAAATCTGACCAATAATTGCTTGAAACATCAACATCCAATAGTGAGTCCACCCAGTAGCGTTGTTAATGAAACAGAGAACAAAAAAATCAGGATAATTTCCTATAATATTGCTGGTATCAAAAATAAAATTTATGATGCTGATTTTGTGAATTTTTTGCAAGAGTTTGATATTGTAGTTTTGTTAGAGACATTTCTGTACGATGAAGAACTGTGTTCAAGAATAAAATCGATTATGAATAATTTTGATATGAATTGGGAACCGGCGGAGCGCACATCAATCTATGGCAGAGCAAGCGGAGGAATTATTTATGCAATCAAGAAAAATAATGAGAATATTGCAAGTTTTCGTAATATTGAAGGATTTGGTGTGATTGATATTCTTCTAGATGGAAATTCTGTGTACTTGCTACCAGTATATATGAAAGCTAGTGAGTGGAATAATAATTTTAAGCGACTATACGATTTCCTGTTGAATTTGGGAGACAAGAAGGTGATAGTGATAGGAGATCTCAATGGAAGAGTTGGAAGCTGTCAAGTAATACCTGATGTGATTCTTACGAATTCTCACAGCTTTGAAAGAATGGATAGAGTATCTAAAGACCCTATTGTGAATGCAAACGGCAGAGCTCTCTTATCTTTGTTTGATGACTTTACACTGATTATACTAAACGGCCGTATGTGGGGAGACCTAAGTGGAGAATTCACATATATTGGAGGTCGAGGGTCCTCAGTAATAGATCTTTGTGCTTTGTCAGCTGATTTGATTTCATACGTTACATCATTCCACGTTCTGCCTGCAACTTTCTCAGACCATCTACCAATCGTCTTGCAGCTGAGAGCAGGTCAACAGGCCCATGTTCCGGAAAACTCACGGGTTATACCGTTATTACCGAAATTGAAATGGAACCCTAAAAACAAGAACACCTATCAGAGGAAACTCAATGCTCTAGTGGAGAATATGGATGCACGGAATGAGACGGATGTGGATCTAGAGGTACATCTTACATGCCTGGTAAGTTTGATATACGAATGTGTCCCTCTAAATAGTATCAAACTAAAGAATAAACAGACTGATTATTCTTCAAGACAGAATTGGTTCGACCAGGAATGTAGAGCAGAGAGAAGGAAATTGTTTGAGTTGTTGAAGGTTTATAGAAGGACAAATTGTGAAGCTATTAGAGAGCAGTATGTCGGCAAGAGACGTCAATATAAACAAATGTGTACCGGAAAGAAAAAAAGTTATTGGCTCAATTGTGTTGAAAGATTCAATACTGTATCGGATTCAAAGGAATTTTGGAATATTGTTAAACAACTGAAAAAGACACAATTTTACTCTGGTGCTAATATCTCTATGGAAAACTGGATGCAACATTTTCAGCAGCTCTTGAATCCAACTGTTGTGTGTGAAAGACTTCTCTATGCAGAGCCGGAAATTTCAATAGATATATTGGATTCACCAATAACACTGCAAGAACTAAACAAGGTTTTACTGAAAGCTAAGGATGGAAAGGCACCAGGGGACGATCGTATAGCTTATGAATTCTACAAAAACGCGCCGGAAAATTACAAGAGAAAACTGGTTAATGTGTTTAATAGAATATTAGAGAAGGGAGTCGTTCCAGAAGCATTCAAAAGCTCAATAATATTCCCAATTCATAAGAAAGGTGATAGAAACGAACCATCGAATTATAGAGGAATATCGTTTGGGAATGCCATAGGAAAATTGTTTGCAGGTGTGCTACTGCTACGACTTGAGGCTTGGAATTTAGAGAACAATGTGCTGGGCGAATTTCAGGCTGGTTTCCGGCGGTCCTACTCCACAGTAGACAATATATTTAATCTTGTCAGCATTGCTAAAATCAAGTGCAGAATCAGGAGACAGAAACTGTATGCCTTTTTCGTCGACCTCAGTGCCGCGTTCGACCGAATAGACAGATACTCTCTCTTTTATAAATTATCCACAATCGGAATATCATCAAAGATCATCAGAGTATTGAGAAGTATGTATGAAGGGACACGTTCTAGAGTTTGGGGACAGGAAGGTCTGACGGAAGCATTCGAGACATGTACAGGCGTGAAACAAGGCTGCTTGGTGAGCCCACTTCTGTTCTCTCTTTTCATTAACGATATAGAGGAGTATCTGGAGGGAGGTGTTAATGTAGGAGAGACACGAATAAAGCTGCTTGCCTATGCAGACGATATTGTGCTGCTAGCGCCTGATCAATGGACTCTCAGTAACATGATTGGAGGTCTAGAGGAATATTGTAAACTGTGGGGTCTACAAGTTAATTTGGGAAAGTCTAAGATTATGATTTTCAGGAATGGAGGAAAAGTGAAAAGCTCAGAAAAGTGGTACTTCAATGGTGAGCAGGTTGAGGTAGTAGACCACTATAAATATTTGGGAATGGTATTGACATCTAGGCTATCTTGGACTAGACATCTCAAGGAAAGGTCTAACACAGCAATAGCAGCTTTAAGTTCTTGTGGCACAATAATCTTCAATGATAAGATTGGGTTTGCTGCGAAAAAACGAATTTTCCAGACGGTGACTCGAGCTATGCTTTGCTATGGAGCACAGATTTGGGGGACAAGAATCTATGATATTGTAGAGAAAGTTCAAAGGACATTCGTTAAGAGAGTATTTTGTTTGCCAATGAATGCGCCAAATTATATTCTGTCCCTCGAAACTGGAATGCCAAGTCTGTTCACCTACACTTTGAAGCAGCACCTCAAGTATATTCAGCAAGTACTGGCAATGCCTGAACACCGATATCCTCGATTGTTGCTGAAGGAGATCATCGATAAAAATCTATATCTGGTACATGAATGGCAGGATCTCAATGAACAACTTCACATCCGTTTGGAGCCAGAAGGAATTGGAGACATTAATGTTGAAGAGTTGATCACCTTGGTGGAGCGGCAGCTGAGAAGTCAGTGTCATGAGAGGGCGCAGAATTCGCGGAGACTAGTACTCTTTCCAAGATTGCTGAAATTCAGTGAATATCTGGAGGGGGCTGAAGACTTTGCATCGGTCAAGTGGCTCTTCAAGGCAAGAACTGAACAAATTCGTCTCAACAGATATTCATTTGTGACCAGCAGCCAGCTCTGCTCTCTATGCAACGCCCGGAAAGAAGAGGACATTTTACACTTTTTGGGAGAATGTGCGGTGTTGGCGGAGATCAGATGGAGATATTTCCGGAGAAGGGTGCTATCGGCTGACGAGCTTCTGCCCTACCTGAACGGTGAAGCATGGAGGATTTTGAGTGCATATTGTGGACGGGCGTGGAGCTATCGATTCACTTTGGTGAGTGAGTTTAATTATTGAGTGGAGAACTTTTTACTAACCAACTTTGCCAACCTACCCAGATGTCACGCTAGTGATCCAGGGTATATAGGCCGGCGAAAAAAACAAATCAAATGAGAGGAAATGAAAGACTTTTTTGAAAAATTTATGTTAAAGAAAATTCATATGATAACATTTTATTATTCTCATGTATTTCTATTTTTTGAATTGATGTAAATAAAGGCATTTATTATTATTATTATTATTATTATTATTATTATTATTATATTATTATTATTATTATTATTATATTATTATTATTATTATTATTATATTATTATTATTATATTATTATTATTATTATTATATTATTATTATTATATTATTATTATTATATTATTATTATTATTATATTATTATTATTATATTATTATTATTATATTATTATTATTATTATTATTATATTATTATTATTATATTATTATTATTATTATATTATTATTATTATTATATTATTATTATTATTATATTATTATTATTATTATATTATTATTATTATATTATTATTATTATATTATTATTATTATATTATTATTATTATATTATTATTATTATTATATTATTATTATTATATTATTATTATTATATTATTATTATTATATTATTATTATTATTATATTATTATTATTATATTATTATTATTATATTATTATTATTATATTATTATTATTATTATATTATTATTATTATATTATTATTATTATATTATTATTATTATATTATTATTATTATATTATTATTATTATATTATTATTATTATATTATTATTATTATATTATTATTATTATTATATTATTATTATTATATTATTATTATTATATTATTATTATTATATTATTATTATTATATTATTATTATTATATTATTATTATTATTATATTATTATTATTATATTATTATTATTATATTATTATTATTATATTATTATTATTATATTATTATTATTATATTATTATTATTATTATTATTATTATATTATTATTATTATATTATTATTATTATATTATTATTATTATTATTATTATTATATTATTATTATTATATTATTATTATTATATTATTATTATTATTATTATTATTATATTATTATTATTATATTATTATTATTATATTATTATTATTATTATTATTATTATATTATTATTATTATATTATTATTATTATATTATTATTATTATTATATTATTATTATTATTATTATTATTATATTATTATTATTATATTATTATTATTATATTATTATTATTATTATATTATTATTATTATATTATTATTATTATATTATTATTATTATTATTATTATATTATTATTATTATTATTATTATTATATTATTATTATTATTATTATTATTATATTATTATTATTATATTATTATTATTATTATATTATTATTATTATTATTATTATTATATTATTATTATTATTATTATTATATTATTATTATTATATTATTATTATTATATTATTATTATTATATTATTATTATTATATTATTATTATTATTATTATTATATTATTATTATTATTATATTATTATTATTATATTATTATTATTATTATTATATTATTATTATTATTATTATTATTATATTATTATTATTATTATATTATTATTATTATTATTATTATTATATTATTATTATTATTATTATTATATTATTATTATTATTATTATATTATTATTATTATTATTATTATATTATTATTATTATTATATTATTATTATTATATTATTATTATTATTATTATATTATTATTATTATTATATTATTATTATTATATTATTATTATTATATTATTATTATTATTATTATATTATTATTATTATTATATTATTATTATTATTATATTATTATTATTATATTATTATTATTATATTATTATTATTATTATTATTATTATATTATTATTATTATTATTATATTATTATTATTATATTATTATTATTATTATTATATTATTATTATTATATTATTATTATTATTATTATATTATTATTATTATATTATTATTATTATATTATTATTATTATATTATTATTATTATATTATTATTATTATATTATTATTATTATTATATTATTATTATTATTATATTATTATTATTATTATATTATTATTATTATTATTATTATATTATTATTATTATATTATTATTATTATTATTATTATTATTATATTATTATTATTATTATTATATTATTATTATTATATTATTATTATTATTATTATTATTATATTATTATTATTATTATATTATTATTATTATATTATTATTATTATTATATTATTATTATTAATTCCCCAACTCTAATAAAAAAGGCCTTTATAAAACGAGCTCGTTTGAACAAACACTCACAGTAATGATGTTCTTGGAGGTCTTGTAGAATAAATTAATTATGCAGGTCCTTTTCATCTTGGCTGGGCTCGCGCGTGGTCCAGATTTCTTATAGATTTCTTTCCGTATTAAAGATATTTATGGGAATTGATTACAATTAAGAACTCTTCAACAACACTGAGTTCACAGATAGATAAACATTAATTACAAATAGTTCACATTTAAAAGAGGGATTGGCTTGATAATTTTAAAATTTAACAAGAAAGAAGACCCTAATTTCCATGTGCATCCTTTCAGAACGAGATCACAAACCAGAAAAAGATGGTTTCCAGAAAAATTTTATCTCTTCCTTGAACGATTTGTAAGCCTCCTTCTGATTGGCTTTTTGATTTAGCAAAGCTCAATACAATTGGTTACTTCAGATTCAGGGTTTCTTCAACTTTATAATAGAAAAATAAATAAAAAGTTTTTACATAAATAGATGGAGTGATTGTCTTAAACTATTCTAATAAATAAATCGTGATATACGATGCTATCATGCAACATATATTTAATTTTTTATACAAGTTTTGTATACTCTTGATTTTCGTGCTTTTTTAGATTGTAATAAATATTTATGCAGCAATAATAGTTGTCCCTATTCATTTACATAAACCTTCCTTAGTATATATAATACATCTTTTGTGAGTAAGCTTTATAATTCAACTTGTACTGGTTGATCGAACAATCAGCTGATTCTTTAGGTTGTAAAATCTGACAAAGCATTTATTAGAACAGGTCCACTTTGATACTCGTTCCGTTACTACGTAGATGTCATTTTGTCCATTTGCACTATCCGGTGACGTCACAGTCACGGTTACATGTCACTGTCATACTCAAGATTGTTTTCTAATATTATTCGTCGTATTATTTGTCATTTCAATTTTAATATTTGTTATATTCAATTTTTTGGAATTTATTTCGTCTTTTAGGCATCTTACTTTCTTGATATTTGCTACTTTTTCATCAAACGTTTGCCAACGTTTGCCTACGTGTCTGGCATTTCCAGCTTGTTCTTTTTGTTACTAGAGCGTTGGTCTAGCCTCTTGTCTTTCGATCACTTCTCGTCGGTGAGTGCACATCGCTTATGCGGTTTACCTTTCTTCATCCAAATTCATCTGGTTTACTGAACGTTTTGAATGTGAATTATTCCGTCAAATTAATTCTTCAAATGTATTCATTAACTGTGATTCAATTATTTATCAATTTCTTCGTGTATTTACATTGATAAACTTTGTCAAAGTTCCATAGTATTGTGTTAGCGTCTATAGCCATTCTTCTAACAACATGGATTCACCACTTGAAACTCAAACTTTCAATTTCATCATTTCTACCGTTTAGAAATCAATCTAAAAATTCCACAACTTGGAATTCGAGTTATTTGTTTGGAATTCTACATGTTCCTGTTCACATTCCCACTGGGGGAATCGCCTACTGTGTTGGACGCTTCTATTCTCATCATCACGTGGCCATCATATTGGCACTTGCTGAACGTCCTGTTCCTTGGGGTACCATGGATTCCTTGCCTATCTGCCTGGCTGCATCTCTTCCTCAAAAATTTAATTCAGGTTACGTAAATCATTTTATTCAATTTTCATTTTTTTACTCATGTATTGCATAATTGTTCATGAAAATACTAACAGTGTGTCAATACTGGACCACGTTGTTCTCTATTTCTAATTCAAACATTTTAATGTGCATTCATATTATTTTTGTAGCTATCATTCAGCTTTTACAGCAATTAAAAACATTTAATTGTCCGTACTTATTTGGCATTCAAGCCTATGTTCATGAATTCAATATGTTACAGTGTATGTCTCATTGAGAGCACTGTCCTACATTATTTAAGAGAGTATTTTGTTTGCCAATGAATGCGCCAAATTATATTCTGTCCCTCGAAACTGGAATGCCAAGTCTGTTCACCTACACTTTGAAGCAGCACCTCAAGTATATTCAGCAAGTACTGGCAATGCCTGAACACCGATATCCTCGATTGTTGCTGAAGGAGATCATCGATAAAAATCTATATCTGGTACATGAATGGCAGGATCTCAATGAACAACTTCACATCCGTTTGGAGCCAGAAGGAATTGGAGACATTAATGTTGAAGAGTTGATCACCTTGGTGGAGCGGCAGCTGAGAAGTCAGTGTCATGAGAGGGCGCAGAATTCGCGGAGACTAGTACTCTTTCCAAGATTGCTGAAATTCAGTGAATATCTGGAGGGGGCTGAAGACTTTGCATCGGTCAAGTGGCTCTTCAAGGCAAGAACTGAACAAATTCGTCTCAACAGATATTCATTTGTGACCAGCAGCCAGCTCTGCTCTCTATGCAACGCCCGGAAAGAAGAGGACATTTTACACTTTTTGGGAGAATGTGCGGTGTTGGCGGAGATCAGATGGAGATATTTCCGGAGAAGGGTGCTATCGGCTGACGAGCTTCTGCCCTACCTGAACGGTGAAGCATGGAGGATTTTGAGTGCATATTGTGGACGGGCGTGGAGCTATCGATTCACTTTGGTGAGTGAGTTTAATTATTGAGTTGAATTTTAAAACAATCATCGCAGAACAGAATAATAAAATTGAAGAACTAAGAACGCAGAATGAAAGATTGAAAAGTGATCTTCAGAAACAGTATTATTTGATTAACAACATGAAAAGAGAAAACAATTTGATTTTCTATGGGGTTAATGAGTCTGATAATGAAGATGGAGGACACGTCATGGGAAAGATAATGGACATATGCAATGAAGTGATGAAAGTGGAACTTAAAGAAAGTGAGATAAACTTTGTTCGAAGATTGGGAAGAAAATCAGATACTAAAACACGGCCAATTATCCTTTCGTTAGTCTCGATGAGTAAGAAAACAAGTATCCTGAAAAACTGTGGCAAGCTGAAAAATTCCAAGATCTTTGTTAATGTAGACCTAGATAAGGAATCGAGAGAGAAGCATAGAGAGCTGAGTGATATCCGAAAAAGACTTAGTAACACACATAGTGTTAAGATGGCAAAGAATGGGTTGGAGGTAGATGGAAAATTTATGAGCTATGATAGCTTGAGAGCTGAGCACAGTATGGAAGCGGGGGAAAATCGTCAATGGCAGGAAAACAGAAAAAAGAGAAAAGGAGAAACTCTTCAGAGGCAGACCCGGAAAAACAGCTCCAGTCAACCAATCAACAATTCTGATATTACAACTTTTTTTCGTCCCTCAGGGAGTGGAGAGATTAAAAAATCTGACCAATAATTGCTTGAAACATCAACATCCAATAGTGAGTCCACCCAGTAGCGTTGTTAATGAAACAGAGAACAAAAAAATCAGGATAATTTCCTATAATATTGCTGGTATCAAAAATAAAATTTATGATGCTGATTTTGTGAATTTTTTGCAAGAGTTTGATATTGTAGTTTTGTTAGAGACATTTCTGTACGATGAAGAACTGTGTTCAAGAATAAAATCGATTATGAATAATTTTGATATGAATTGGGAACCGGCGGAGCGCACATCAATCTATGGCAGAGCAAGCGGAGGAATTATTTATGCAATCAAGAAAAATAATGAGAATATTGCAAGTTTTCGTAATATTGAAGGATTTGGTGTGATTGATATTCTTCTAGATGGAAATTCTGTGTACTTGCTACCAGTATATATGAAAGCTAGTGAGTGGAATAATAATTTTAAGCGACTATACGATTTCCTGTTGAATTTGGGAGACAAGAAGGTGATAGTGATAGGAGATCTCAATGGAAGAGTTGGAAGCTGTCAAGTAATACCTGATGTGATTCTTACGAATTCTCACAGCTTTGAAAGAATGGATAGAGTATCTAAAGACCCTATTGTGAATGCAAACGGCAGAGCTCTCTTATCTTTGTTTGATGACTTTACACTGATTATACTAAACGGCCGTATGTGGGGAGACCTAAGTGGAGAATTCACATATATTGGAGGTCGAGGGTCCTCAGTAATAGATCTTTGTGCTTTGTCAGCTGATTTGATTTCATACGTTACATCATTCCACGTTCTGCCTGCAACTTTCTCAGACCATCTACCAATCGTCTTGCAGCTGAGAGCAGGTCAACAGGCCCATGTTCCGGAAAACTCACGGGTTATACCGTTATTACCGAAATTGAAATGGAACCCTAAAAACAAGAACACCTATCAGAGGAAACTCAATGCTCTAGTGGAGAATATGGATGCACGGAATGAGACGGATGTGGATCTAGAGGTACATCTTACATGCCTGGTAAGTTTGATATACGAATGTGTCCCTCTAAATAGTATCAAACTAAAGAATAAACAGACTGATTATTCTTCAAGACAGAATTGGTTCGACCAGGAATGTAGAGCAGAGAGAAGGAAATTGTTTGAGTTGTTGAAGGTTTATAGAAGGACAAATTGTGAAGCTATTAGAGAGCAGTATGTCGGCAAGAGACGTCAATATAAACAAATGTGTACCGGAAAGAAAAAAAGTTATTGGCTCAATTGTGTTGAAAGATTCAATACTGTATCGGATTCAAAGGAATTTTGGAATATTGTTAAACAACTGAAAAAGACACAATTTTACTCTGGTGCTAATATCTCTATGGAAAACTGGATGCAACATTTTCAGCAGCTCTTGAATCCAACTGTTGTGTGTGAAAGACTTCTCTATGCAGAGCCGGAAATTTCAATAGATATATTGGATTCACCAATAACACTGCAAGAACTAAACAAGGTTTTACTGAAAGCTAAGGATGGAAAGGCACCAGGGGACGATCGTATAGCTTATGAATTCTACAAAAACGCGCCGGAAAATTACAAGAGAAAACTGGTTAATGTGTTTAATAGAATATTAGAGAAGGGAGTCGTTCCAGAAGCATTCAAAAGCTCAATAATATTCCCAATTCATAAGAAAGGTGATAAAAGCATTTTCATCATCTTGAATGGCACCTGCTGCAGCAACCACTCTTGCCACAAGGTCTTCTTCGTTTTCTACTGGCGTGCTGTAAACAAGGTCTTTCATATGGCCCCAGAAAAAAAAATCTAAAGGGTTGAGGTCAGGTGAACGTGCGGGCCACGGTACTGGTCCACCCCGCCCAATCCACCGCTGACGATAGGTCATGTTCAGAAAGTCCGTAACAACATTTCCGAAATGAGCAGGGGCACCATCATGTTGAAACCAAATATTATATCTGTTTGCAAGAGGCACATCTTCCAAAAGTTCTGGTAGTATGTCTCTTAAAAAGTAATGTACGTGGGAGAATTCAGACGATTAGGAAGAATGTATGGTCCAATCACGCGATTACCTAAGATACCCGTCCAAACATTCAGCGAAAATCTATGCTGATAACCACGCACTTTGACCTCATGAGGATTGTCTAAGGCCCAGACGTGACTGTTGCGAGAGTTGAAGATTCCTTCTCTTGTAAAGCTGGACTCATCGGTAAATAACACATTTTCTAGAAAATTTGGTTGGATAATGTCTTGCTGAAGAAACCAACGGGCACAGTTTACTCTTGGCTCATAGTCGCGTTCAACCAATGAGTGAACTTTTTGAAAGCGGAAGGGGTGAAGTCTTTCCTTGTTTAGTACACGCCACACAGAAGAAGCACTTGAATTGATTTGCTTTGCAACTGCTCTCGTACTCGTTCTAGGATTGAAATCGAATTTCTGCAATACTTCCTCTTCAAAAGCAACATTTCGAACTGCTCGAGGCCTACCAGCAATTACCCTGTTCCGTTCAATGAACCAACTTCTCTCAGCCGATTGTGAGTTCTTGTGAACACCTTGTCGGAAGGGAGACGGCGGTTTGGAAATGCAGCTGCATACATTCTTCTTGCTTCGGTCGCATTGCCAAGAGCTGCTCCATACATGAAGTGAATATCGGTGTACTCCAGCGAACTAAATTCCATTACAATAATTAAATATTTGTGTAGAAGCAACGTAAGAAAATATTGAAACTGGAAATTTAAGATAGAAATAAGACCTAGGAAACGTGAGACTAAGAAATAGGAAGCACTACATCTGGTTCTTTACTTTAATGAAACAACAATACTTTTACAAGACAAACATTATCATCTGAAAACCATTGTAAAATCATCTGTTTGCCCATATGGAGCCATACCGAGTTTCAAAGCTTCATCTTAAATACATCTGGAATTAAAAATTAATATTGATCTTTAAATGGTGAAAAGTGGTCATGCATGCAGTACGAAAAAAATTAATTTCTCTGTTATTCTTCGACCAATCTTAATAAATTAGGTATCATTGGAATCGTGAAAAAATTTGCTAACTTTTTTGTCTCTTGTAAATTTTCTGTAAAATGGACGGTTTTCGAGATATTCGCCATCAAAAATTTAAAATGGCCGCCATTTTGAAAAATTTCAACGAAAAAATTTTTTTTTATTTTTTATAGTTGAGTCTTTATAGCATAAATATTCATGCCCAATTTCAGATCAATACAACATTTCGTTCTTGAGATAAAAATTTTTAAGTGAAAAAAACAAAATGGCAGCTATAAGGATAACCGCTGAGTTTTGGACACTTCAAATATGACATTTGTAGTCTCCTAGCATCCAGGTACAATACCCTAAAATTCTCGACACTACTTCTGAAACACCCTGTATAATAAATAGAAAATATATAATAGTGGTTACATTACAGTCAAATAAAATGAGTATTGCATGATTACTGAAATTGAATTGGTTCAATTACTGGTATGACATTTATTTGGACAGGTTCAGCTCAAGCAAAATCGTTAATAAGTTTGGAAAAGGGTTTTGGGTACCTATGTATAAATAATGCTGCTTTGAATGGAGCTAATCTATCTTGTACTACCATAGAGCACGAATATGGAACTCTGAGCGCAGTTTCCTGTTTATGCTCGGATAGCGGAAATAGTTTTGCCAAAGTTTCTAAGTAGATATAAAATGGCGACTCTGGGACACAAGTGTCCCAGAGTCGCCATTCACCTCAAGGCCATCCAGGTCAACCACCCTAACCTCAAGGTCATCCAGGTCAACCACCCTAACCTCAAGGTCATCCAGGTCAACCACCCTAACCTCAAGGTCATCTAGGTCAACCACACCCACCTCAAGGTCATCTAGGTCAACCACACCTACCTCAAGGTCATCCAGGTCAACCACACCCACCTCAAGGTCATCCAGGTCAACCACACCCACCTCATGGTCATCTAGGTCAACCACACCCACCTCAAGGTCATCCAGGTTAACCACCTTAACCTCAAGGTCATCCAGGTCAACCAACCTAACCTCAAGGTCACCCAAAAAAAAAAAAATTAAAAAAAATTAAAAAAAAAAATAATAAAAAAATGAAATTAAAAAAAAAAATAATAAAAAAATGAAATTAAAAAAAAAAAAAAAAAAAAAATTAAAAAAAAAAATAAATAAATAAAAAAATTAAAAAAAAAAATAAAAAAAAATAAATTTTTTTTTTCTATTTATTATTATTTTTTTTTATTTTTTTTTATTTTTTTTATTTTTTTTTTTTTTTAATTTTTTTTTTAATTTTTTTTTTATTTTTTTTATTTTTTTTTTTTTTATTTTTTTATTTTTTTATTTTTTTATTTTTTTAATTTTTTTTTTAATTTTTTTTTTTTTTTTATTTTTTTATTTTTTTTTATTTTTTTAATTTTTTTTTTAATTTTTTTTTTATTTTTTTTTTTTTTTAATTTTTTTTTTTTTTGGTGACCTTGAGGTTAGGTTGGTTGACCTGGATGACCTTGAGGTTAAGGTGGTTAACCTGGATGACCTTGAGGTGGGTGTGGTTGACCCAGATGACCTTGAGGTTGGTGTGGTTGACCTGGATGACCTTGAGGTGGGTGTGGTTGACCTGGATGACCTTGAGGTAGGTGTGGTTGACCTAGATGACCTTGAGGTGGGTGTGGTTGACCTAGATGACCTTGAGGTTAGGGTGGTTGACCTGGATGACCTTGAGGTTAGGGTGGTTGACCTGGATGACCTTGAGGTTAGGGTGGTTGACCTGGATGGCCTTGAGGTGAATGGCGACTCTGGGACACTTGTGTCCCAGAGTCGCCATTTTATATCTACTTTTCTAGTTTTTTCAAGAGTCTAGTTTCGTCTATATTACCAAAATTCACTCTGCACCTATTCAAAAAGCGATTTGGTAATCCGAGCGGCCCAGCTATATGTAGGCCTACCGTCGTCGGTGCAATTTGGCATCACGCTATTTTTACTATTGATTTTTTTGAGAGTAAATTGATTATCTTTTAATGCAATAGCTTATTGGTAGGCCAAAGCGACAATCCATAAAGCGATTCAGGAGTTTCATTAAGTTATCGTAACAACTTAAAGTTGATGTCTTGGAGAATCTACTGTTTATTGCTAAGCACACTGTATATCTATGTGTCTACTTCAGAAATCATCAGAGATCGAAAAGTAGGCCTCTGACAATGTTTGAAACTAGTTTGGCAAGAGTAGTGATTATATCAGATCCCTACTCTAGAACAATAATATTAATAGAAATTCCAATACTGTTGCTGAATAACCTATCTATCAGCGATGTAGAGGGAGTTTTCCCGGCAGCAGGGAAATTTGTGTTTTCCTCCCCTCCTGGTGCAAAACAGCCTCCGCAAACATAGAAGAGTTAATGTAACTATTCAAACATTGTCTTCGCGCGACGCTCCGCTTATAACAACTAGGTAAGTAGCAGAGATGATAGTTTGATAATTATCGTAGCCAATAGTAAAACTAATTTGGTGTACGAGTAGATCAAGATAAAGTTGAGTTTTTAATATTTGTTGAGAATATTAGTTGTAGTAACATTACAGTATTCGTTAGACATAAAATTTGATTCTTAGGCGACGGTATTCTATTATTGGATAATAGGATTTTTGAATTCTATTAGACGACAATATTCAATTGAAATTCAAATTTCCTTTGGACAACTATTATTTGTGAGAATTGAAGCACTAGAAACACGCTCTCACTGGATAAATTATTGTGGATAAAATTAATAGAGACAAGATAATATATGCTCTCTTTATTCCAGTCCTGGATTTGATTACGTTCTCTTCAATTAGTTGTGATAATTTTACATCTTGGATACAGTCTTTATGGGACATATTATATGACATATATGGATGACACATTATAGGACATATTAATTATATGATTTCGAAACGAAATTCAAACTGAACAATTCATAAAATTAATTTACAATTGGGGTTTCTGAGATCCATACATCAAAATTTAGCTGGGCGAGGAACTTCTCCCAATCATTCATTTGACTCAAAATTCCTTTTATAAATTTAGTTTTAGTTTTTTTTTGAATAGAGGATACCGTAAAAATCTGTGCCAAGAAAAACCTAGCTAAATAACTTCAACTAGTAATATTTACGTTAATACTACTTAATATTTGAGAGGCTAGAAACATTTACAGGATTGATATTATTTATGTATTTGAATCTCATTCAATCTTTTAATCTTCTCAATGATTGTTGTAGTTGAATATGAATAGTTATTGCTAGTATCAGTAACCATAATGCTCTTCAGTAATGTGACATTATTTATTAATTTAGAAACGCATAAGTTAAATAATTGAAAATAAAACAAGAGGAAATGGAATATCAAACCCTTGACAGAAGTATATTTAGTGATATATCTCTTTAATAAAAATAAGCTGGAGAAAATAAATTTATAAATAATAAAATAAATAACTCAGATGATTTTAGGATAAAAATATACATACAATATCATAATAAAAATACTCTGAGCCAGAGGCAATTCGATATTACTAGGCTAAATGTACGGTACGTATATAAACTTTTAGCAAAAAAAAAATCACGCAAGAGTAGGCCCCATTTAAAAAAAAGTTTTTCTACATCATTAATTAGTATACTGTCAACAACTAATATTATGTATATGATCGTCATTGATAAAATGAACTAAAATATACGAAACTGATAGTTATGTAGATAGTAAAGTGGTTTTAATAGACATGAACCGTATAACATTTTGTTGACTACTTCAAAATAGATAATAGAAGAGAATAGAGATGGCAATATTGGAGTCAATAACCGGATGATTTGAATGCTACTGAAATGAATTGATCGAGTGATCATGTATGGAATTGTTACTATTATGGGCATGCATCGTAATTGATAACAGAACTGCATCGTTGGAAGTTATTCAGAACAGTAAGGCTCAAACTCTCGTGTCTACTTTAAAAATTATTTCCATCATGACAAAAGAATTCGAAATGATTTCTTTTTATCTCTTCCAAGACGCAAGAGAAAAAATGCTTGTCCAAATAAAGAACTCTGTTTAATAGTTACTCTAAAACTCTGTTTATGGTTAATAGATCAGTGAAAGGGTTGAGTGAATTCATAGTCCAAGCGGCTCTCGTCCTATATTTCGTGCAAATATTCATTTGAGGGGGTTTCTTGATACTTGAATATCCAAGTTACAACTCTCATCTTATTTCAATCCAATTAACAAACTCACTGCAATATTTATCTATCCTGATCAATAAAAAAAATCAATTATTTGAATTCCATTTAACAAAGTATTAAAAAATGAATGATGTGAATCAATTAGGTCTAATAGATGAATTTCATCAAAATTTGATACAATAAGGAGCTTATTATTATAAACTATTACCGTACTTCATAATAGTTCACAACCAACGTGAATATTACTGTGAAGTTTTACGTAATGAATATTTATAAATTTATGAGAAAATTCATTTTTCTTATGACGGCATGTTTGAAAAATAGCTCCCTCATAAATATAATCGAATAAAAATAAAACAAAAGCCTACTTACAACTTTTTGATACTCTATTTCACAGTATCGCATAGTTATTGCTATAATGTTATCGACTTTATATATATATATATATATATATATATATATATATATATATAATATATATATAAGCGAAATGGCACTCACTCACTGACTGACTGACTCACTCACTCGCAGAACTAAAAATCTACCTGACCAAAAACGTTCAAATTTGGTAGGTATGTTCAGTTGGCCCTTTAGAGGCGCACTAAGAAATCTTTTGGCGATATTTTAACTCTAAGGGTGGTTTTTAAGGGTTTAAAGTTCTTTTAGCATGTATATTCTTCTTATTCCAATATCTTAAAATTATAATAATTGAAATGTCCATACCATATGTTAATATAGAACTATAATCTAGAGAGAGTACCTCTTCGAAACAGTTGTTATAGTAACTAAATTAAAAATTTTGTCAGGTTGGCATTAAGTTGAGTTGACTTTGTTAGGTTGGCACCAAGTTGAAGATTGAAATGCATTTATCCAGGACCTCCTAAATACCAATTTATCCAATTAGCCAAAATTAGCGTTTTCTCAGCTTTTCTGCGTTTCTTCAGCTTTTCCAATAATTGATGGAAATATATTTTTAAAAAATCAGTACACAGGTTTAACTGAAGTGAAAGAATTTTGTTCGCCAAAGATACGCCAATATAGTAACAGGTGTTTTTTCGAGATCAAATTGACATAATACGTTCAAATTCGGTACAGAGGTTCCGCTGAGGTCTACATGCAGGTGAGCGAAGTGAGCCCGCTGATCTCATTTTTGGACAATCCAGGGGGCGGAGCCCCTGGCTAGACGGATATGGCGAGCGAAGCGAGCCTGACGGCTAGTAAAGTATATAATAACGTAACGTAACTTAAACCCTCAAGGATACGATTATGACTTATGTTTTGAAACTTCGGATACATAGCTAGCCTAATAGCTTGTCTTCCTGGCGATGTTATGTTGCTGTTTCGTTGAGTTTTTCTGTATAGAAAATTAACCGAAACTACTTTTTGTCCGACCAATAAAAACAAGAAGACATGAAAGAATTTCGTATTTCGACCATTGGAGAGTAATGTGGATGTCACACCAATTTGCGGTCTTCTAAGCATTTTGTCACACTCACGCTTGTTATTTCTTTTAACATCATTCTCTTCTAGCATCATCTATACTATAATAAAAGAATGAACTGGCTTATACACGTACGGGATAGGAGAATTATGTCGTTTGACGCATCATCACGTCTGAACTACTGGACTGATTAATTTGAAATTTTGCATATAAATTCTTAATTAAGTGATGATGGTTATAGGCCTATTTTCAATTCTTCAAGATTTAATTACGTCAAGTTTTCAGTTTGACAAGTTTTAAAATAGACCCTTGCGGAGCACGGGTTACCTGCTAGTATTAGATAAATGAAGCGAAACTTTCTGATCAAATGAATTTATGTTTCTTGATTGTCCTTGGCGTTTAGGACTATTTTGTTTATGAATTATTTATATGCTCAAATGAAAAATGCAGGCGAGCGAAGCGAGCCTGCTGATCTCATTCTCGGACGATCCAGTCGGGGGTCCAGGGGGCGGAGCCCCCTGGCTAGACGGATATGGCGAGCGAAGCGAGCCTGACGGCTAGTTGTTTATAAGTAGACTTGAGATGCGCGTGCACACTAGCGTCAGGTGATCAATTATCATAACTGCAAGGAAAGTTGTGTGAGTGCGCCACACCAGATTTTTTACAATAGTATCCAATTGAATACCTTCACAACAACACAGAAAGTTAGTGAGATTCACTTAACTGTCAGCATTGGTTGAATGGTGAGCATTGATGAGACATTCATGAGAAATGCTGACAGTGTAGAACAAGTCTCACAAGACGCTATTATGAACAGTGAACTTTGGAAAATGAATTTCAGGCTTGGTATAATTATGGCAGTTGAAAATGCATGCACAAATAACTAGTCAATTTCCACTGCATTTCAAATTGATTAAACTTTGATGAGTGTACAAGATTATCATTTACACTTATCCTGAACTACGACTCATTTACTCTGCTAGACTGTTCAGGGGTATACTTCTCCTTCTTCAGGGGTAAATATTCTTCATTATATTTTTGGAAATCAATGACTTACTTACTAAACTTGCAATTTTGAGTTAAAAAAAAAGGATTTGTCTAAGCATTTGTTCTGTATTTTCCTCCACAAAACATGAAACCCGTGTTATGAACCTCCCATTCTACAATTATTATTGAAGAGGTGCTTTTGAGTTGGAATACTAATTATACAAATACTATTGATACAAATAAAATTGTCACAAATTGTCCATTAAATTGATTCTTCTTAATAAATCCATTTATTATGTTTCAATTGATTATACTATTATATAGGATTCTATAGGAGCTATTAACTTGGCGATGAGTCATAAAAGTCATTCATGCATGGCCTATTACAGGCGACAATGTGTAGTCAGTAAAGAGAGATAAATATAGAAGAAAATAAGAAAGAAAACAAAAGAAAGTCTAAAACATGAAACACAGTTATTAAAGATGAAGTTTTGAGTCTTCCACGACTTATTGATATCAATGGAAGGTAGGCTACGTATTGGCCTACACCTAGATTATCTACTGTAGGCATAGGCCACAACTAGTTTTGTGACCTTCACAGTCACCAACACTATTGCAATAATACTATAGGCAAGAGATTAAATAGTAGTGGAAGGATGTTGGTGAATATAGATTCATATTCGGACAACATTGATATTGCGTCGTATGTTAGGCTTTTCCGCACTTAAATCGATGAATAGAACGCTTCGTTCATTCAGAATTGAAAACATGTAGTCATGAATGTCGCATGAATACAATAGTAGCACGGAGCACAGTGAACTGATTTCAAGTAGTAGAATCCTTATGTTTATTTGACACACACACACACACACACACACACACACACACACACACACACACACACACACACACACACACACACACACACACATAATCGCCTACAGATGGATTATACAGTGCATGAATAAAAAATCAAAATCCATTCACAGCTCATGTAGAGTTACAGTTTTCGTTCCCCTACAATTTTTCCTACCATTTTTTAGACCTAAATGTCTGTAAGAGGCAGTTTTAATTATGTATGCCTTATACTAATTGACTGTATTCTGGGGAATTTCTCAATGAACAGGATCTCAAAGTCAACTTTGCAAGTAATAGAGGATGGGATAAAATTGCTGGGTGAATTTAACCATATATTGAGTAATTTAAAACTAGCTTGCATATATCTTCTCAAATGGTCTTTCATTCTCGTTCTCTATTCTTACTTTTCCTCTTTCTCTCTTCTCCTCTTTCTCTCTTTCTTTTTCACATGGATTTTCCCTTTTGTGATCATAAAATATTTTTATTCCTTTTCCCTTAAAACACTATCAGTGTGGTACCTACTCAGTATAACAGCGCACAAACCTGGCCTTTGCTGGCCTTGTCACACATAACAGAAAGCGTGCTACTTTTTTAGTTCCAGAATTTATGTGTTAGTTATTGGAATATTAGTAGGCTATTATTTCATTATTTGCCAATTGCTTGCATATTATCATACATTAGATTTATCTATTGCATCGTTTTCGATTTGATAAATATAATTTGATTGATCAATTTTTCTTGAATTATCATAAATAATGTTTGCTTTACCATCAATAGACTTTTATTTAATACCTAATCTTACTTAATTAGAAATAACGAATGAGTACCGTATCATTTGCATAACTAATTAAGTTATGAGTTCAATATAATTGATTATTTTCAAACGTTATAAATGATTAGTGTGTAGAGTGTTGACTAATAGAATGCAATATAAAGGTAGTGTTCAAGTTTGTCACACCGTTAATAGTCATATTTTCTTATCAACACCTTTTCAAATTGTATTTGAGAAAGTAAAAATTAAATGTGAAAAGATATCAGTTGTATTTGAGAATAATAATTTCTAATTAAGAAAACATCAGAAATTGTAAATTTAATGAGAACAGTTAATTTTAATTGAGAAGTAATTACATTTAATTGAGAATAGTCATTTGTATTTGAGAATAACTTAGTCATTTGTATTTGAGAAAATGTCAAATGTAAATTAATGAGAAGTTATCAGTTGAAAATGAGAAAACTATCCACTTGCTTGTGCATTGTGTTGTTCTACCTTATCATCAGCACTACACATTATAATTTTAGCGGAAAGCGATCCTGTATTCTGTATATTTCAATTTGTGAACAAGAGAAACTGGGTTAATTATTCGATTTCTGAATTATAATTGACATCTATAAATAAAATTATCTCAAATTAAAATGATACTTTCTCAAATATAATTCAATATTCTCTATTAGAAGTGATGACTTTTCAAATAGAATTTACTGTTCTCATTCACATCTGACATTTTCTCAAATGCAAATGACAGTTCTCAATTACAATATTGATACTTTCTGATCTACAATTGGGAAAGGTGTAGACTCTTTATGCACAACTTGAAATTTACTTAGTATAAAATTATCATTTTATAACTGAATGCATAAATAAATAGATGTGAATGACTTCAATCACATCTAATTTGAAGTAAAAAAAAAAAAAAAAAAAAAAATAGAATGAGAGTACAGTTAATAAGAATCCTTCATACCTAAATCGCCCATGACATTGAAAAAATAAATTTGGAAGCTTCATATCAACTTCAATACATAATACACATCTATTAAAGTGAATTCTAATTTATACTAAGTTACTTCTATTCATCCATCACTACTCGTGAGTGTCTGACACTAGTGTACCGTACTATTCATTCAATACAATACTGATAATTCATCAATCGAGTTCAGAATGTTAGAATGAACTCTTCAATCAGCATTAGAATGAATTCAATACCGTAGATCAATTTTAGTTGTTTTGCCTGGGTCACATTGGTTAACCACTGAAACTCTAGATTTCATTCGAGATCGATTTCGCGTTGTAAATTAATTTTTAGTCCTAGTTTTATGAAAGATAAAACTGCAGCCTATGGGCACGTAGGTATAGAGTGACGAGTGAAATTGCAGGCTCCTGACAAGGTCTTTGGAAATTGTATCCTAGCGTGTGTATCATCACAAGTGGAAGACCTTGCATTCTTTCAACAAAGAATTGTTTACGTTTTCTTCATGCTCCGCTCCAACAGCTGAAGACTGTAGCTATTATCTCAGTGATGAGCATGAATTACATTCACACGTTCAGTTTTCTTCCTACTTGAGTCGGATGAAAACATCCTTGCTAACAAACACATTACTATAATTGTGCATTACCAGAACTTATAGCTATGGGAATTTAAAATTCAGTTGATGTTTTTAAATTTTGCTGCTTTGCACTTGACAGCCTATTTGTAGTAACGTCATGTCCATTCATGTGAGACACTCCTCATTGATTGTTATGATAGTGCTTAACTTTACTGTAAGACACTATAAATTTCTTACACTTCTTTTTCATCTTGAAGAGTGCTAATGACTTTCCAAGATAATGATTTGAGAATCTAGGAGCGTACCAATATAAGGTTTTGATACTGATAACCATCAATACATTGATAGTTACATTTTTTAAATTTTTTTATTGTTGATTCACGATTAACTGCACTGTAATTGAAGTATGCAACTTTTTCTAACAAATTATATCAGAAACTCGTCCAAACAGAGGTAACATTTCTATAAATAAAGCTGGAAATAAAAATTATGGCTGAAGAATTTTTTCTCATTCAATACAATAGATCTCTTTACTCAACCACATCAAGTGAGACTGTGCTGATTATACAGTTCTAGAAAGAAATGAAAGTTAATTCAATATTCTTCAACATGAATTAGATAAAACAGCTACCGGTATATAAATATTGATCAGATTATTAAAGTCCAGTTTACAGTTTGAAGATTATTGTATCTATTATAAATAATGACAATTCAACTAGAACAATGCCATCCAAGCATAATGCATTATTTTGTATTGAGATTGGGAAGGGTATCGACTTATTTGAATTAGTCACACCACAATGATTCTACCTCTTTTCAAATTTTCCACAGTATAGGCAACTAGATATTAGGCACTTTAAAAAGATCAATACGTTTGTGAAGTTGTGTCATTTATAAGGATTCTCAGAGTCTTCAATACACAATCTGGTCTCTTTTTGTCTACCGTTGTTCATATTGTTATGTCATTCTTATCGATTCTGATTCATGTAGTTTTATTATTTTGTGAAATTGGATTTATTGACTTGTATAGGAAACAAGTTCATTTCCCAATAAAAGTATCGTTGCTGTAGTTTTCAACATCTATACTTCTCAAATACAGAGTGGGGCAGAGCTGATTGACGAGTTTGAAAGGGTTAGGATACATTAAGCCATTCCCGGATTTTTTCTTACCTTTCTGCTTCGAATACTATTGGTTAATAATGTGAATATCTTCGAAACGGTTTGAGTTTGAGGTATCGATATGCGGTTTTCGTCATTCATATTTTCTTGAAATTCCGTATCAAAATCATGCATCGCATGACCCCCTTCCTATTAAAAACAAAAAAATTGAATTCAAAATAGCGGATCCAACATGACGAACCAGATTTTTGAAGTCAAAGTAAAGTGGTATTTTCAATTTTAGAAGGATCCCCAATCACACCCACCATCAAATTACCTTTATGTATGGGATATTAAGATTAAGCCGTTCTCGGACTTTTCACCCACTCTTTATATTTTTTTATTCTGGATGATACCCACATGAGCTTTTTGCTTGTGCATGGGTAATTGGATGAGATGATCAAATGCCCATGCCTACCAGCGGGATTCAAACCCACGGCTAAGAAAGCGCTAGCAGACTAAGGTGCAACACCTTAATAGTCTAACCTGGCCGCTGTTTTATTTTTCATTTTTATTCAAATAGATTCACAGATTTAATGATATAAGCTAATTTTCATTCGTTCAATGGAGAAACTTTATAAAGACATAGGAAATTACCGAGTAAAAAAGTTGTAAGATTCTCAAAACCTTTAAACTGTGAAATTTTTAGACTTGGACATTGAATTTACCAATTATACCCTCTATGTGTAATAAAATCCTGTTTGTGAATTGCCAACAGCTACAATACAGAAAATTGTATGATATAAAATGAAAGTGAACCGTGAACGGAATTTCTATTTCAATATTCGAAGAAAGATATTATGAAAAGTTGGATGTTGAAACAAGTTGCGAACTGACTGAGGAGGTAGTGCTATTCTTAAAATAGCTCACTATAACAGGACAACAGGATGCCCTAGCAGCACAAAGACTGTCATGAGTGAATGATTTAATTGCATATTAGTAGACCTAATAATATGAGTTCTCTAACACATGGAAATCTTGAAAACCAGACTGAAGATAACAGAGGTAGGCTTGAATTAATCCGAGTTTGTTGAAAGTTGATATTTCCTACTTTAATAAGGAAGTAGTTTTTGAGTTTGATAAAGACTTCAGTTGAAAATATGTATGAGAGCCAAGATTATTGAAGCGATTTAACGGTTCAAGAGAGTTACAAAATTTGAATACTTTGAGACGTTGAGTAGTATTAATTATTCAATGTGATCAAGTAACTAATGTAGGCCTACAACTAGAAACTGGGACACTCGAACATTCGTAAGAGTAAGCTGGATAGAATGTAACTAGATTTATATAAAGTAAAATAGGAAATTATTCCAAGGGAAAACAAGACTGTGTACCAACGTTGTTCTGATATAGGCTATCAACAGAACAGATTTCATGGTAAATGACTAGAAAACCATCTCATGATGGCTGGTCATCTTCGGAGCAGCATTTACAATAATTAGAAATGTTCTGAATGATTGAGGATATTGTAGGTGTATCAAATTAAATTAACAGAGAAAAAAATTAATGAATCTTCCTCCTCACATCTTTTTTAAACTCGCATATAATACTTTTGGTGTAGTTAAGAAGTTGATATTGTGGTAATCATTCATATTGAATGAAGAAGACTAAGAAATTGTCAAACCCACCACCAAAATCAATAGTTTGATTAGAAATAAGTTGACTGGCACCACCAAATTATTTAATAAGAAAGAAACTAATTATCTATCAGTTATGAATCCATATCAATCTAGACTTTCAGGTCAACCTAAATTTCACAAAACTAATGTTCCTATAAGACAAGTGGTATCTTTTGTTAATTCCCCCTGCTCTAAATTAGCTCACAAACTGAATAGCACCTTTCGGTCATTAACGGGTTTTTCAACCAAAATTTAGTATTAAAAATTCATTGGAGTTGGTCAACAATATAAAGCATATTCCTGTTCTATCATCTCATAAACTTGTGTCATTTGATGTTACTAATTTATTCACTAACATTCCGGTAGGAGAAAGTCTTGAAAGAGCTGAGGAAATAATGAAAGCCTCTATCAATGATCATACACTCAGAGAAGAACTGATAGGATTGATGAAGTTATGCACTCAGCATAATTATTTGAAATTTAACAATAGATTTTTTTGAACAAAGAGAGGGGTTGGCAATGGGGTCACCCCTCTCGCCACTCCTAGGTGAATTATTTATGGATAAGTTAGAAAGTAGAATTATCGAAAATAGTCATTTCAAAGATAAAATTGTTTACTGGTTTGATGGCATATGTAGATGATATTATTTGCTTATGGAAAGGAAGTAACAGACAACTAGACAATTTTATTTCCTATCTGAATGGATTAAATCAGAGTATAAAATTCACTGTAGAGGTACAACAGGATTGTGTATTAAATTTTCTAGATTTAAGAATAGATCATAGTTATCACAAGTTTTCTATTTTCAGAAAACCAACCCATACTGATGTTATCATTTCCTCTTCATTCTTGTCATCCTATTTCTCACAAATTTGCTGCTTTCAATAGCATGATCTGTAGAGCACTAACAATACCTATGAGCCATAATGATTTTGATATTGAGATTACTAAAATTAAACAGACAGCTGTCACAAATGGGTATGAAGAAAGTATGGTGGACAGATTATTGAGTAAAATTAATAGACAAATTTCAATCAATTCTAGCTTTGTAGGCTTAAACTGTGAGGAGAAGACTTGGATAACAATTCCATATTTAGGCCTGGTATCTGATAAGATAGGTAGGGAATTGAAGAGGAATGGATTTCATGTTGCTTTCAAGACCAAACCGATTTTAAATAGTCTATTTAGCTGGAGTAAAAACAAAATTGATATTTGGGATAAAAGTGGGGTGTAGAAACTTAAATGTGGTGATTGTAATGCTTGTTATGAGGGTCAAACTGGTAGAAGTTTCAAAAGTAGAATTAAAGAGCACATCAGAGATTGGAATAAACAAAAAGGGGAATCTAACTTTGCAGAACATTTGATAACAAATAATCACAAGTTCACAGTTAAGGAGAATGTTGAGTTTCTGCATGTTAATGACTTTGAATATTCAAGAGGCTTTAGAAATAGCAAGATTAATAATTAAGGAAAATTCCCAATTAACCAAAACAACACTACGAATTTAGTTTTACCGTATCATAAAATTGTAAGCATGCATTAGTCAATAGTTTTTCCATTTACATATTTGTTTTATTATCTTTCACACTTGTTTTCTTGGTTCTTATTTTTTACTGAAAGTAAATTTTGTTATCATGGCGATTCTGTTGCTTAAGCCGCCATTTTGTCACACCGTTGAGTGGGAGGAGACTGTCTAGCTGGGCCAATGTCAGGCATTCATGCCCTTAACCAATAGCAGTACTCGCCTACTAGTATAAATTCTGCTGTTCTTGTATTTAGTTTTAGTTTATCAGAGATTAACAATGGTGTAATAACCGAAACCGGTCTTTCTAAGTATCAATAAATCTGTGGTTTTTTGACAATTTCTTAGTCTTTTTCATTCAATCGCATATAATATTTTAAAAATATTATATTATTCATCTATATTTTATACCAATTCGTGTAAAAGTATGACTCACAAATTTCTAATTTAACTCCAGAAATATTTGTAGAGTATTATCCCTGATATTCCAGTATTTTTTATAGTGCTGAAAATGTTTCATGATTGAAGGATGAATTTTTTCCGATTAAATTGAAAACATTGTGAAAATATGTTATTTCGAATATCACTTCTCTCAGAATATTTTATGGAATGTCGTAATAAGAAAGAATTTGATATCTAAATAACGAGGGGAATGTCTCCTTTCTATTGATGCCTGGATCATTGTTGTCCGACCTATAGTTATTTTCTAGTTGATGATTATGCTCATAGAGACATTTCGAGCAGAGAACATGAAATATTTTACATGCCACAAACTTTTTTGTTTCAAAAGGTAAGTGGGTAGTAAAAGCGAGAAAGTTTCTCAGAAATAATTGAGATTAATTTCCAATTGTCAAAAGTAGCTGGAAGAAAGTATTTTGGTCTCTAAGAAATTTCAAAGTTAGGAGAGCAGCTGTATGGTATGCATTGTTTACGATTGTTTTTATTTTATGCAATTATTTCTGAGAAACTTTCTCGCTTTCACCACTCACTCATACTTGAAAGCTTGAAACAAAAAGGCAGCATGCCGAAAATTTCATGTTTTCAGCTCGACATTGACGAACTTAATCATTAAAAATAACTATAAGTCGGATAGAAATTATCTATAAATGATTAATAGAGAGAAGATAATATAATCTTCGTTATTTTGATACAAAATTCTTACTTAATACCACATCTCAAAATTCTGAGAGAAGTGATATTCAAAAGAAAAACATAATTCGCGATGTCTTTTATTTCATAGAAAAATTAAATTTATTTTTCAATTCTGAAACATTTTTAGCACTACTGGAATATCAGAGATGATATTCTACATAGGGAAAGTGCGGGGATACCGTGCACTCAAGTGAATTTATGCTCTTGTATTATATGTCAAAATAAAGTTCCTATATAAAGCTACGTAGGCCTACAGAATTTTGCGCCACAAACACGCGCTTTTCGCTTTTCATCAGATGATTATATGTGTATATGTACAGAAACAGAGAGATACAGATATAATAAGCATTGTATCAGCTGAAAAAAGTGAAATGCTTGTTTTCTTGGCGCGTAAGTCTGTACGCAGATCAAGAAATGAGCAATGCAAATCACTCTGAATAGGAATCATGATAACATATTTCAATCATCTCCATTCAAAAAAGGTCGTGAATTTATTAAAAAAGTTGACGAAGTAAAAAATATTCTCCTAGCAAAAAATCTCTTCTAATACAGCCTTCCAGACTGGTACTAGTCGGGCATTCGTCGTGCAGGGCAGCAGCACTAACCAGCAGCGCTTCCAAACCAATAGCCTCAGAAAATAGGGTGCACGGTTTCGCCCTACTGGACAGTATTCCCCAATTTCCTACTGTTCTATGGTAAGATAAGGAATTTTAGAAAGTCGCAATTTTACACGAATTGGTAACGCTTTTATTTCTTCGGATTAAGGGACAAGTCTCAACTTATTTCATGCAGACTATACTTGCATAATACGAAGAAACCGTCGTATATATAGGAAACCATCACAATAAGTACTATTCATATGATTGGAAATAGTGAAATTTAGTACGAAGATACTTTTATTCTATTTTCATATTTCTCGGCGACCTAAATTTAAACTCTAGCAACAAAACTACAGCTGAATACTTCAACTGTATGTCCTCAATGGGTTCAATCTTACATTAACAAAGATACCAGAATACAGCTCAATTCAAGGACATGTATTGATCACATCTTCCTGAAAACCTGCGAATTGAAGGATATGATATTCAAGGCATCATTTTCAAGACAAATTTTACCGATCACTACTCCACTTGCTTACATATGCGCTCACCTAAGCCAACACCCAATAATAGAGTA
The DNA here is from genome assembly GCF_014356525.2 of Nilaparvata lugens. NCBI lineage: Eukaryota > Metazoa > Arthropoda > Insecta > Hemiptera > Delphacidae > Nilaparvata > Nilaparvata lugens. The sequence goes on along the minus strand of NC_052510.1, from coordinate 27,873,779 downwards.
GAGTCCAAAAACCGAGTAATAAATTTTAAACATTATCCAAGAAGTAATACCCCACTACGGATGCAAACAAAGCCACCAATATTTTTCATAGAAAAATTGCAAAACTGATTGAAAAA